>NW_020270721.1:389778-405635 GCF_002803265.2 Melanaphis sacchari
AAGCGACCAACTATCCGACGGAATTTTTGAACTTGCTTGATGTGCCAGGAACTCCGCTGCATAATTTACAGCTAAAGGTGGTATCGATCATTATTATGTTACGGAATCTAAATCATTCATAATTGTACAATGATACGCGATTGTCCGTCAAGAAACTGATGAACAATTTAATACAGGCAAAAATCATCAGGGGCAAATTCAAAGGAGAAGAAGTCCTTATCCCATGAATTCCGATCATTCCAACAGATCTTCCATTTCAATTCAAGCGGATTCAGTTTCCCGTTCGATTGGCTTTTGCGATGACAATCAATAAATCGCAAGGCAAATCGTTGAAAGTCTGTGGGATCAATTTAGAATTTTCATGTTTTTCGCACAGTCAGCTGTACGTTGCCAGTTCGCGTGTTGGCAAACCGTCTTCGTTGTTTGTTTTTGCGCCAGAAAACAAAACGAAAAACATTGTTTATCATATTGCACTCAACTGATTTCTTATTCAATTTAAATAAATAAATAAATAAATTTCTATGTTTTATTATCACTCTAAAGTTTATCAGATGGCGTTAAGTTCGCCGGGTCTACTTAATATTTAAAAAACTTTTTGGCAAAACAACGTTTACCGGGTCAGCTAGTATAATTTTACCTGTGGTTTATACGTACGTATACTCGTATTTATAAATCTGTACATAGTATACATATGAATTTCATTTCCAACAAAACTAATAGTAGCATAAATCAACTAATCCCCGTTAGCCCTCTCCCTTTGTATCCACGTCTGTTATGCCATATATATTTACTTTTTTTTTTTTAACTGTATATGGCATCTTTATTTAAACGATCAAAGGTTTTTATAAATACAATACATTGTGGTTGAGTACAATATGATAAATTATAAGTAATAATATAATAATTATTACTTAAATATAATATATTATGTATAAACATGTTTGGGATTGTATCTCTAACGAGATAGTCCTTTTTCTTAGGCTAAAGTCACTTAAATTAAGTCGTATGGCTTTAAACGACATTTTAAGCGTTTAATGTCTTGCGAATTATCAAGAAATCGTTTAGCAGTTACATTGGGATGCAGTTCAAGTTTTTCATATGTCTATTGGCAAAGTTTTTGATTTCATCCTGGATAGATAAAATATTCAAATCTCGATGAATGACTTCACTCCTGTCGAACCTGTATGCTGCAACAGGAATGAAGAGCGATATTCTGACAGCGTTGAATGACTTCGATGTTGGTTTGATAAAAGCTACATATAGAAGCCGTTTGTTTGTCAGTTCTAGTGTAGAATGTCTTCCAACTAGCCAGAACAGTTGGCGTATTTTTTCTGTCGGACACGAGCGAGAGTCAAGGTGCATACCCAAGTATTTAGCTGAATTTTTTTTGTGGCATTATCGTGTGATCAAGCAACACTTGGGAATGTTCATTTTTACGTAGTTTATAATTAACGTGCACCGATTTATTACTATTGTCTATTGATTTTAATTTTCTAATCTCTTTGTCCAGTTAAAAATGTAGTGTGAATAATTACTGATTCGAATAATGTTAAGCATATATTTTTAATTCTCTTCATTGGTACCTAATACCTCTCTCAATTGTCTTATTATGTATTTCATTTTTCTTAATTTGCTAGACATAGAATTTATTTGTATTTTCTACTTCATGTCGGGACACGTTACTATAACTAAGTATTTATGGATTTTAACTAAGACAACTGATTTACAAGAACATAAGACTGTTATTTTACATTTTATATTCATAGATTTTTATATATTTTATTGGTGGTAATATGTGTTTAAATAAAGAGTGTAGTAAAATAATTGAATAGTTGAAGTTAAGGGAAAATTATTATTACAAAGTCAGTTATCAATACATTTTAAATCATCTTCAACGTATCTCAGCATTTCATTTCAGGTATTACCTATACAGATTAAGACAGTATCATCAGCGTAACATATTAGATGGCTTTTTAGATTTAATTATTTAATATCGTTTAATTGAATATTGAATAAACCGGTGATAGCGTTGTACCTTGTGAATCATCACATTTTATTATTTCTTCATTAGATAAACAATTATTTGAATTATTTATTTTCGCCAATTGTTTCCTATTTTCAAAATAAGAACCAATTAGAGGAATAAAGTAGAATCGGTTATACCTATTACTTACATTTTATATAAAAGTTTATTATGGTTTACGATATTAAAGGCTTTAGTAAGATTTAAATAGATAGTCGCACACTTTTTATTTTTCCTAGAGCAATGTAGATCATTTGTGTCACATTAACAATTAATTTGGTCAGTGTTTTATTAGGTTTAAAGCCAAATTGATTTAAAAAAAATATATTGTTCGATTTCAAATTAAATATCAACCTTGTTTTCATGATTATTTCAAATGTTTTCGCCATGTTTGAGATAACCAATATAGGGCGAAAATTATTAAAAGAAGAGATAAGGCCTTTTTTATGTATAAGTTTTATTAGTGTTACTATAAATATATCGGATACTTTATTTTCAGATAAACATAAGTTAAAAATGTGACATAGTGGCTTACATAGTATTATCGGCTAAGATCAAAGTGTAGTATTATATTATATATATTTTTTTTATAAATCGGAAGATATATTGTCGATACCGGTAGATGAACCATTATTTAATTTAGAAGTGGTTTCCATGATATCATAAGTTGTTATGGGTTCAAATTTCATTAAAGATAATATCTTATTTAATAATGGTATATTAGTATGATTATTGAGAGTTACTAATAGAACTATTAGTTTTATTGCGATTTTGTAATTGTACTATTAAGTCGGAGGCCACGTTTATAAAATAGTAATTAAATTGATTTTTTTTTAAATATATGCTGGTTCGCATTCATTAAGTACAGCTGTTAGAACGATACAAAGAAAAGAAAGAAAAAGAAAACACTCTGAGTTTTAAAGTTTAACTATATTATAACAAAACAAAAGGTGCGGAAGAAGCTGCACGACGCCACGACACGACAGAGCACGACAGGGGAGGGGGCTTATCGATCGATGTGTCGACCGATGCAATTCCGGAATTACTCTGACTATTGCACCACAGGGTAGGTGACTGATCGATGCAATGCCAGAATAACTCCAACTATTGCACCATTGACCGAGTCACAAACCGTTTGATAAGTGTGGTCTGGGAGGCCGCCTTTCCTATTTGCGCAAGTCTGCCCGGGTGGGTCTTACTACAAAGTCGGAAAGACGGAGAATGGTATTGATGGTCGTGTCGTGGGGCCTTTTATACCCGGTCTATCGGCAATTACATCGGGTCGGTCCCGTGTTCTGTGACAGAAACACGAGAAGATACCCGGTGAATCAGTGATTACACCAAGTCGGTCTCGTGTTCTGTGACGAAAAGCACGAAAAACCCAATCGTTAACTGCCGATAGACGTACAATTTTCGGGATCAGTGCAAATGTCCATAATCCTCCACGCATATTACCCAAATCATAATTCAGATAACATGCGTGGAAAATACAAACACCTGCACTTATCGCGCACAGCGCATATATTATAATAATAAGATAACAAATTTTTCACGCAACGAAAACAATAATATAAAGAATATAAAATAAATATAAGAAAATAATAAGAGTATGCGTAAACAACAGCTATATAACTATTTATATTAGTATTTGTTTTAATCTTACTAGTAATAATGTCATAAATTGTTTTTCATTTAAATTTTGTCTTATTACCGGATTACTATAGTTCTTTAATTTTTTTTAGTAATTTATGATTTTAGCTTCTTTTTTTCTTTTATAATATTTGTTATTTTGTTTCTAAATTCAAGATAAAACTCTTTTAATTTTACGTTGAAAGAATGTTTTCTAACTGATGCGACCCCTATGTCTTATAGAGTTAATTATCGCAGTGCTAGCCCAAGTTTTTAATTTTTTGACTTAGGAGGAGAATGATATTTCGGATGAGGCATTGTTTTTTTAGATGATTAATTTTTCTGTAAAATATTGAGTTGACTTGTTTACATTACATTTTTAAATTTTGTTATTTCTGATCAATTATTATTTTGAATTAGATTGGTTAATATTATATGATCGGTTTTGAATATTTTTAAAGAATATGCTGTATTATTTCGATTATCTAATCAATTACCAATACTAAATATAATTAGATAGTGATCGTTAATATTTGAATGTACAATTATTGGTATTATATAAGGTGAGGACTTTAAGGTTATTAAAAATATATGATCTATACAATTGTTTGATGTAAATCTTGTGATTTTATTAATTAAGAAAGGGAAACCAAACGGTGCCATTACCAACAGATAATCATCCTTTATTTTTGATGATTTAAGCAGGTCAATATTTAAATCTCCTAGTTAAATGTTATACTTAGCTGTTTTTTAAATTAGAGTTAAGTAAATAGTATTATGAAATTTAAATCATTTAGAGCTACATTTAAAATACTATACTGAGTGATCTAAAAGTTGAATAAATCAAAGTCTATTTTTGATATTTTAAAGGTAATTTCTAGCTTAACAGCATTTGAGTAAATTTCGGTTACAAGAGTATTATTTAACGAATCTTTTAAGTAAACTACCACTACATTGTTTTAAATTTTGTTGTTTATAGTCGAGTAAGTTGTATAACCATTCATTAATAAGCTAGTCATTAAAACATTTTCGAACCTAGTCAAGCTTCCGTTAAGATTCCATATTAGCAATAACAATGTATAATTCATCAAAATGTTTTCTTAGACTACAGATATTTACAGTGAAATATTGATAACATGTTGTATGTACATTATTATGGTATTTAAATTATTGAAAACACATTCGATTAAATTTATCGCGTTTGTATTATAAAGTTTAAATTTACCTTTAGTGAAGTTATTCTTGAAATATGTAAGACATGAATGAGTTAAGAATATAGGCCTGATTAAACAACTTTTCTGATTTATGAGAAATCAGATGGTGATTAAAATTATTTAAAATTAAATGAAGCCAATGATGGTAAATTAATGAGTGATTAGTAAATAGATCGTGAGATCCAAATATGTTTACGTTGCGTGTAAATAAGACAATTAGGACCAATTTAGTATAATAATAATTAATAATTGTCGCGACATACACAGGCCCATACGGGCGAACTTTAAGGAGCGCGGGAAAATATATATTTATTGGGCGCCAACTTTAATTTTATATAGGTATCTACTTCCAAAGAAAAAATGGGTGTCTACGATTAATTGTTTTATTTACAAACTACAACCTGAAGATGTTAAGTATAGATCAAGATTTATTTTGCAAAATAATGTTTAATACTAAAAAGGCTAAGAAAATAAATTACTGTTAAAATTGCATCTTATTTATATTTTGTATAAAAACATAAATCGTTAGTTTTTTTTTAAACACTTGAAATAATACACAAAAAACTTTTATTTTAATAAGTGAGTGAATGTTGCATTTTTTTCATTTCCTTAGCCACCCGAAAATCATAGAAACACTTATTTTTCTTTTATAATTTATAGAAACTAAATATATCACAATACATGAATAATTTGTATTATAAAACAATATAATTTATAATGAAAATAATATATTATGCTCTAAAATTAAATCATTAAAACAGAAAAAACTAATATTAAATTATGTACTTCCTAGTGCATGCTTAACTTCTTTTTAATTAAGTTGAAATAATTAATGAGTTATGGAGAACGTTGCATTCAATTTTCGAAGTATTTTTACGAATTAAAAAATCGTAATAACATTTTTTGAAAAGCAAATTTACTTATACCATAAACATTCTACTTAAAACCATATTATATATACTTAAAATACACTATTAATTTCATTATTTTAATATATTGCTAAATCAAATAATCATAATTATCAATATTTCAGCGCTAAGTTAAAGATATTTTATATTTTCAAAAAATAACATTATTAACATAAATGTATAACACTTTTAAAGGAAATTTCGGCGCTCTCTGTGAATGGTACCCTAGACGACCACTTGAGTCACCTCACCTTCATACCAGACTATTATCTACTTTATAGTATTTAACTTCTAATTTTTAGCTTGGGCAGATCATTTTACTAAAATACAATTAGGAAGTTCAGGTAGGTACTAGGTACTACATTTTTCATATATTTTCATTAGTACACGGCAAAAATTACATATTTTATTAGCACAACCTCTTAAATAATTTTAAATATTCATACAGAAAGTAAATCGTATCTCGTATAACAACTACCGCGTCGATGCCCAATAATTCACGAACAAATGAGATGATATTATTTTCCATTATGATAAAATGGTATTATTAAAACAAAAATGAAAGATAAATCGAAATAAAAGCAATCATCAATATATCTACATGTCTAACATCGATTTCGTTATTCAAATTTTACAAGTCACATCTATGGTTCTATAATTTATAAATGATAACAGAACAATTAATTACATAAATGTGCCTACCCATGCATATAATGTTTACAAAACATATAATTTGTTTAAACACACATATAAAATAAGTACGCTTTAATAAATATTATAATAATTTAAAAATAGGGGGAGAGAGAAAATAATTGATTATGGGGCATACCGGAAAAACTCCCGGTATTTCGGCGGACCAATACGGTCCTGGACATAAATAAATCGATTGTAAAAGGTTGTGTATGTGATACATAAAATTAACTGTAGTTTTACAAAAAAAAATAAGTAAAATGATTAATATGATTAATAAAACTAATTAATATTCTTCTAGAACGCACGTTATTACGTTATAAACAAATTCTATGACAACCGTTAATCATTGTAATGTTTATACTTAATTTTAGTTCTTCACTAAAATTTTGCATTAAATTCTCTAACATCTTTTAAATTCCATTAAGTATTTCTTCAACAGCAGTTGGGCGGATATCACTGAGTTCCTTATCCATTAGAAATAACATTATTTTAGATTTCATTGCTTCCATTTCTTTAGTAATTATATGAAGACTATTTTCTAATAGATCTTTGGTACTTGTAATAACTTTTTTTGAACTGGTTAGACAAATGATTATTTATTCCAAGTGAATTGATATAGTTTTCGAGAAGAGAAGCTCTTTGAATGATAGAACATTTTTGACATCTCCAGATAGTATCAAGTTCTTTTAAAAAGTCCACATCATCCTTAGATAGTCTTAGACATCTGGCATGCCAAGTCAAGTTGCAATCATCGCACGTCATGGAAAGGGCGGTTCTTATGTTAACAGAACAACTATTGCAGGTGCGCGTCTTAAAATATTAAAAGAGAAAATAATTAATAACTTTTAATAATTACAATTGAATACGTACGAACTAAATTAGCGGTAAAAAAGGCAAAAAACGTAACGTTACACCACGACGGTCAATCGATAATGATTATATAGATAAATATTGATAAATATTATATTTGAAAACGTTTCAAATTTAACATTAATTTAAATAACGTGAAATGCTAAATTGTTCATAACGTTTAAATTTGTATATCGTTTAAATTATTTATAACCAAGGCTCGAAACTTTAGGCATTTGTATATTTGTTTAAAAAGTGCATATTTCAAATTCTTGTTTTATACAAATTTAATCTACATGACATATATTTCAAGTACAAACATTTTTGTCGCATAATTTTACATATTTCATTATGTTATTTTTTTGTACAAATTTGCATATTTTATGTTTAAGAACTTTTATATGCATATTTCATAGATTTAACCATTTTTTTTTTTTTTTTAACAAATTTATAATTCAACAAAAAAATATTAGATATATGACAACCAAAATCCTAAATTGTATACCGTTTGACAAAATAAATTAATTCATCAACGGCTATTTTTGTATTGCTCGCTTTCAATGTACTCAACAATAATATTATAAACTCTATACAAGGGCGCATTAAAGATTAATAAATGAGGAGGGGGGCAAAATTATTTTGCACCTTCGGTGTATTTTATAAATATCTATATGAAAGTATGAACTACTTAAAAATATTTCTTCGCTACGCTCGGTATTTCAGTTTGTCATTTCCATTTCATACAAATATTATAGCTACCTACATAAAATTCTTCTTTTTATACTAATTAGTAGGGCTAAGATTTACATGCAACAGTATGGTTTTTTTTTTGGAACTTCTGATTATTGCTTTTGTTAGTAATATCCCATGAATCACCTCATGATGAGATGAACAGTGGTGATTGTATCTTGTATATTTTGAACAAAATGCATATTACTACATATTTTGAATAAAATTAATGTTATTACATAAAAACGCGAAAAATATATGTTTTATAGTATATTTTGTAACTAGACGTTTTTATCATGTGACACTCAGTGACAGTATGTATCAGCGTTGTTTAAAAATAACTATATAAGAACATATGAAGTCAAACAGAAGATCGTTCAGTTTTAAAAATTTAAAACACTGTGTAATTTTTTTGTGTAATACATTTGAATAGCGTGAATAGGAAGGGGGGCTTGGAGGGCGTAGCTCTCTCCCAAATCACTCTCAAAACTCTCTCAAATAATTTGATACGAATTTATTTAGAATTTGCAATCATTCAATAAATTTTGAAATGTCTGTTTTAAAAAATATTTTGGGTGAAAACCTTAATTTAGAGAAAATTAAACAGCATTTGACATTATATGATAGTAAAATATTTCAAAATTGTTGCAAGATGTTTTAAGTAGTTGTTACTCTTACAACAAGTACAGCGACTTATGAGAGATCATTTTCTGCTATGCGACGTATACAAATATGGTAATGTAATTGTATAAATCAAGAAAGATTCAGCAATTTAAGTATTTTGAATATTGAAAATGAAATTTGTATCAATAACAACGAAGAAATATTAAATATTTTTAAAAAACTGAAATACGTATAAAATTACATTAAATATCCCTACCTATTTATTTAAATAAATAGATAATATTCAATTGTCTCACTTATTTTAACAATAAATTTATTGTTATGTTTTTGTAATGAAAAAAATCGGTTTATTTATAAACTTAGCCCAACCTATACAAAGAAAATATTTTTAAATTGGTAACATTATAATATTAATACTCATGTTATATGTGTTCTATGCATGATACTTAAGTCAGAATTGAAGAAATGCAGATATCCTTAAAACTATATTTTACAATCAGTGGTGGCTGATCAGTGGTAACCGTAAGGTAAGTGACTAATATAAAACACCAAAAAACCAAAACAGCACTACCATTATTTTTCGTTGATCTTGCTCCCGAAACTATAAGTAAGGAAATATTTAATATTACTTCCCTACTAAACACAAAAAATCAAAGTAGAAGAACTTCACAAGCACCGCGAAATTCCCCAATGCCTAAACTGTCAGATCTACGGCCACACAAGGAGCTACTGTTCTAATTCTCCTCGCTGTGTTAAATGTGGCGGGACTCATCCTACCGCAAACTGCACCAAATCACCTGACTTGCCAGCAAAATGCGCGCTCTGCAAGCTACAAAGGTTGTATTTTATACAAAGAGCTTCAACAGCGTCACCGCCAACCTTACAACTCAAGAAATAACAATCAACAGCAACAACCACCATCAACCAATCACCATTCGCAGTCCATCAACCAGCCAACACCACATCCATCGACACAAATTCCAAGAACTCAAACATCACTCATACACAGAAGCGGCAGCTACTAATACAGGTAACACGCTACCGCCAAACTTCCCCGACACCCAACAAACATCTAGCATTGATAATAATGTACTAACTAAATTTTTAAAAGACTTCAAATGCATAATAAGCCCACTTATCTCTCTCTTCACAACAGTCATGACCAATCTTTTAAATGTCAAACACAACATATAACTCATTTACCACAACTTTCTCACAATCTTCTCATGGGACGCAAATGGCCTAAAAAATCACAAAGACGAGTTCTTAATCACTCTACAAGAAAAAAGAATTGATATTGCATTAATATCTGAAATGCACTTTACAAACAACTACTCACTCAATCTACCAGGTGTCCGCTCATATCAGACTAACCACCTAGATGGAACTGCACATGCAGGTGCTGCTATTTATGTTAGATCATCACTTGCATCACATCAACTTACTAACTTTCAAACAGACTACATCCAGTCTTGCGCGGTATCCATATCAATTAATAGTATTCCCATCTCAATAGCAGCTATACACTGTCCTCCCAAACACGCCATACATTCAAATCAATTTGATCTTTATTTTCATACACTTGGCCATAACTTCATAGTTGGTGGCGATATAAATGCCAAACATATTCAATGGGGATGCCGCACCACAAATCCGAGAGAAAACTCACTCTTACAAAGTATCACTCACAATACCTTACGAGTCATCTCACCTCCCAACCCCACCTACTGGCCAACGTCTTCTAGAAAAAGACTGGATATTTATAACAAAAATCCCTAGCACGCTCTACTCCTCGATTATAAATCTCCACGCTCCATGCTCAGATCATTCCCCCAATCTACTCACAATAGATAGCCTTTGCCCAACCAATAAAATGCACCACCGTTACATTCTCAAATCAACTGGGAAAATTTTCAAAATTCAATCCTACAAAAAACTAGTCTTAAAATCCGGCTGAAAACCACAGCTGACATTGATGATGCGGTGAATCTCTTAACATCTAATATACAAACCTCAGCATGGGAATCAGCTCTACCATCGAAACCACACACATCCACCCTTCCTTTATATATACGTACCCTTATAGTACAAAAACGTCGCGCTCGCTGTTTATGGCAAAGAACTAAATACCCGGCTGATAAATGCCACTATAATGCACTCGCGCAAAATCTCAAACGCATCCTAGCAAATTATCGAAATGAATCTTACACTAAACACTTAAAATCACTTACGACAAAAGACGGTTCTCTCTGGAAGGCAACGAAACAACTTCTTCGCGTGCATAACCCTCCAGCTATCCTACGCGACGCCAGTGACAATTGGGTACACTCTGACATGGACAAAGTCAATATATTCGCAAACCACCTCGCTGACACATTCCAACCACATAATACCATCCTTCTACAGGAAAAAAAAATCAATGAAGTTGAGTCATTTCTTGACATATCGTTACAAATGTCTCTTCCTCCTAAACACTTCTCTCCAGCAGAGGTCAAATATACAATTTCTAAATTTCCCCGAAAAAAGTCTCCCAGATACGACCCAATAACAGCAGAAGTACTTTACCAGCTCCCCAAAAAAGTTGTCATACTTTTGACCTACATATATAATTCAATGCTCAGATTATCCTACTTCCCATTACTATAGAAGTATTCTTCTGTAATACTAATCCTGAAACCAATAAAACCTCCAGACTGTCCATCATCTTACAGATCAATAAGTTTGCTACCAATACATCAAAAGTTTTCGAAAAAATGCTTTTAAAAAGACTTATTAAAACCGTTGAAGAAACGACAGCTTTACCTGACTCACAATTTAGTTTTTATAGCAAACATTCCACCATCAATCAAATTCACAGAATAGTAGACAAGATATCTTTCTCCTTAAAGGAAAAACAATACTGTACAGGTGCTTTTCTTGACGTTTCCCAGGCGTTTGACCGCGTCTGGAACGCAGGTCTACTGTTCAAATTGAAGCTAACTACTATCTATCAGGATTCTGAAATCCTATCTAGAAGATCGCTTCTTCTCGGTACGTTACGGATCATCCACCTCCCCACCGAAACTAATCAACGCAGGAGTCCCTCAAGGTGCAGTCACTGCTCCTCTTTTATTTAACATTTTCATATCCGACCAACCAACAATACCCACTTCCCTTGTTGGTGATTTTGCCGATGATAAAGCAATAATAACCAACAATATCGACCCAATCACTGCCTCCCTTATCCAAGAACATCTTTCCCTCCTTGAACAATGGTATAAAAAATGGGGAGTAAAAATTAATGAATCTAAATCCATACGCTGTACCTTCACTCTTAGAAAGAAAAAATGTCCACCTATCATCCTTAATGAACAAATTCTACATGCCGCACCATGCATTCGCTACCTAGGCATCACCATCGATCAACGTCTCACCTGGGCTCCATATATACGTAACAAGCTCTTAACCTTAAACGATCGTTTTCGTCTTCTCCGTTCTCTCCCTACTTCTCATCATATACAATTAACCACTAAATTATTAATATACAAACTCTTCTTGAAATCAATTTGGATGTACGGAATCCAATTATGGGGCTTCGCAAAACCTATAAATGTCAACCGTATCCAACGTTTTCAGTCCAAAGTCCTCCGCGCTATAATCAAAGCACCCTTCACGTATCAAATCATACATTATATAATGACCTAGCCATCTCTCCTGTAAACGATGTAGCTAAGACCTTCTACGGACGTTTTAACTTCAACCTATAACACCACAAAAATTCTTTAGTCAAAGAACTTGCGTCTATAAATATACCCGGCAATCCACAAAAAAGGTTGAAAAGGCGGTGGTGTAGGGACCTATTAGTTTAGACCAATCTAACTCCTTTCGTTTTTCTTTCCATATCTACCTTTGTTATTTCTACTTATCTTTCCTTATAATATTTTTACTAACAATGTTTAACGTTTCTTTTTTTTTACATTTTTAACTGTAAAAGTGCCTTCACTGGAAGGTATCTTTAAATCCGTCTTTCACGTCATAGTTATCTAATCCATCAATATCACTTATTGTTCAAAATGTATGTAACAGATTGTGGAAATATAACTTAAGTAATAAGTAAAAAATAAAAATAAAAAGGTCGCTGAAGTATTCAAAACTCAAAGAGCAGGTAAGCATGATTCAAAATACCTCATCCACCAAATAAATTTATCAGGACTAATGTAATATTTTTAGGTTCTACTTTAGTTAAACTTTTCATTAATTTTAATAATTTATGATATATTTTTACTGTAAAGTATAACGAGTATTTTGATGGTTTTTTACGTAAATGTATGCATGTATTTGAGTACTTTAGAGCGCATAAAGTATCGAGCCTTATTTATAATGTTAAACACTCATTTAATTATACATTTAAATGTCCTATAACAGTAACCAATGAAAATTTTTTTGATTTAAGTAATGGTTTATAATACCATTGGTAATGAAATGTTAAAGGAAATATCTCTTACGAATTGTCCAAAATTGTTCTCCTTGGCCTGACCCGGTCCAAAAATTAAGTCTTGATCAGCCACTCCATTTATATTTCCTATAAAATGAGCAAATATGTTATAAATGTCAATATCAATAGGCTATGTGTTTAGAGCCTAGCTTTGTCAGGAAATTAAATCTTATTGTTCTGCAACTTCGATTATAACTTTTTCTATATGTTAAAAAAGCCAATAACTATAATCTGGTTTGGTTCACAAATATTTACACACTTATATTTTCCATTACTTCAATTGAAAGTTTTTAAATATTTTTTTGTAAATGTTTTTACATATTTCATTCATTCATCATTACTTCTCACACTATAACTAATTTCAGTGTTTGTGTCATTATTGGGAATTTTAATTTTGTCCTTGACTCATTTAAAGATAGTGTTACTTTTAGGTATTAATTGCTCTCTTTGATCGGACTAGTATTAACAAAACATGACGATAAAATAAATAATCAACCAAAAGTATATTATTTCTTTTTTTTATTTTTTGTGATAAAGTTTCAACTATCGAAGTAACGGATGTTTGAATATTCTTTACACAACATGAACATAAATTACATTTCTCAGTTACTGATTTACGTAATCGACCTAGATTTAACAAAAAATAATGACATAATAAATAATCAACTGAAAAAATATTACCACTTCTTGATAGATTTCCATTTATTTGCGATAAAGTTTCAAATGTAGAAGATGTGGGTGTTTGTAAATTATTTACAGAATATGAAGATGTAATAGTTTTCTCTGTTACTTTTTTGCTTGGTCGGCCTAGATTTAAAAATAAATAATGAAAAACTAAATAATCAACCAAAAATATATTACCTCTTTTTTTTAGATTTCCATTTCTTTGCGATAAAGTTTCAACTGTCGAAATAATGGGTGATTGAATACTATTTGCAGAATATAAAGAACTAATAGTTTTTTCAGTTACTTTTCTGCTTGGCCGGCCTAGATTTAACAATAAATAATAAAAAAAATAAATAATCAACTAGAAATATATTACTTCTTTTTGTTAGATTTCCATTTGTTTGTAATATAGTTTCAAATATCGAAGTATTAGGTGATTGAATATTATTTTCAGAATATGAAGATGGAATAGTTATATCAGTTACGGTTTTGCTTGGTCCACCTAGATATAACAAAAAATAATGAAAAACTGAATAATCAACTAAAAATATATTACCAAGACAGGCACTAAAAATATCACAATATTATCTTATTACGAGACAAATTATTTGTTGAAATCACTTTTAAGATGGTAAATAAATATAAAATATACTCAATGTTGTTATATTAACATCATAGATGAGTCGTATTCTGTGTCTGTATAACCTATACGTAAAATAATTTATCGCAGATAATTTGTGGTAAATCTATAGATCACAATATAGGTACTACAAATATATTTGAACCTAACGCAAACAAGGATACTTTCATTCAGGATGTCATTAATATGTTTGGAATAAAACAGAAATTTACAGTTCTTATTTACTGATACCGAATAATATACTAATTATATATTTAATTTCTATTTTTATATACTTATTAAAATTATTTATTTATTTATTTATTCATATGACAATTATTATATATTTATTTATTTATTCGTATGACAATTATTATATTAATACACTATATGCATACAAATAAAAATATAATGCATGTATAGGTATACATTTATATTGAAAAATAACATTAAATCTTTATTATCTTACATTCGAAAATTTTTATTTTACTTTATAATATTATCTTTGGGCATATGACTATTTATAATAATATATTTATAATACATTTATATCATTTATATAATCATTTAATTCTTTAAAACTGAACATATCAGTTGTTTTGAAAATTATTAGGAATATGCAACAAACTAATTGTTTCATTGCTTATAGCATATGGAAAAATGTATATCTAATAGATATCTATATGTTTCAATCTCTCGTATTGGTGATTTTTACTTACCTACAATACTTACAAAGTTTTAATGCTCAACAGATTTTGCAGCTCCTATCTTCATAGTTATACTTTTAGTGACTTTTGTTGCAATAAAATTATATAAATTTAGTTAAAATCCTTATGTAAAATGACTGATTTGGAAATATAGTCAAGATTGAACAACGTATTATTCATATTTTATAGTACAAGGAATACGATTCATGGACACTTCCCGTAAGACATTTCCCGTCAATATGTTTCCCGTCAATATTATATTATTTATAGTTCACGTCATTTGATCGGTAAATAATATCCGACGACAAAAAGATCAGCGACATTTGGTCCGGTGAAAAATATCCGGGGTAAAATATCCGATAATTTATTTTTTCCTAATAATTTAATTAGTTAATAAATTTAATAAATAATAATTTTATTTAATAATTATAATCATATTTAATAAAAATTTCAAGAAAATTATTTTCAAGCAAATTGGAGCAGTTTTAATACCTTAATTTTTGATTTTAATTACCTGATTCTTCTTCTGAAGTAGTGTGAGATCGGCTTTTGCATGCAAATTTTTTATAATCAGAGCAACGCCATACAATTTTATTTTCGTACTCTTCATGCTTGCTGTACAGAAAACCGTTATACACCAACATTTTTTTGCCTTTTTGGCTTTTAATAAATTTTAGTAGCATAATTCAAACTTATAAAAACCACGAGCAAAGCAATTTGTA
>NW_020270721.1:413979-442753 GCF_002803265.2 Melanaphis sacchari
TTTTCTACGTAAGCTGGTTGATTATTTAGTTTTTATTATTTATTTTTACCAGTATCAAGCAGAAAAGTAACTGAGATAACTATTCCATCTTTAAATTTGAAAATAATATTCAATCACCCACTATTTTGTCAGTTGAAACTTATCGCAAACAAATGGAAATTTAAAAGAGCCCCCCCCCCAATGGGTGCCCATGTAAATAGTGTAATGTACCATTTTTAAAACACTAACGTTTATTTTCTGTTTAAAAATGTTGTTATTGATTAATTTATACTAAAAGAAAGTATTTAAATAAAATGTTCAAAAAAAAAAATATATATATATATATATATATATTAATGTAAATAAAGTTTAAACTATTAATGATCAGTAGGGAATTTTAACAAAATGTTTTAAATGTAAAACAAGTAAGAATAAATTTATAAAAGCTCCTCAAGTTGAAAAAACTAAATTATGGTTATTCTAAATATAATAACTGTTAAAGATACTTTTTCAAAATTTTCATGGGCTTTTCTATTTAAAAAAAAAAATGGAATTAATGTTTCAAGAGCTTTTTTAAAAATAATAGAAAATGCTAAATCATAAAATCAAAATAACTTCATGCAGATAAAGGTTTGGAACTTGAAAAGAAAAATTTTAAATATGTTTTGGAAAAATATTGAATTCATATGTATCATAAACAAAACGAAAAAATCAGTAATTTATTATTGAACTATTTAATTAAACATTAAAAGGAAAAATAAAACTATATTTTGAAGTTAAAAAATCTTAAAAATGGATAAAATTTTTACTAACTTTACTAGATGAATATAATTTCAAAAACATATATACTGCTCTATCAGAATAAAACTTCATAAAGTAAATAAATCTAATGAAAACAATTTTACACAAATTATTTTCTGCAAAAACCAAATCTAAACCACTAATTACATTTTGTATAGGTGATGGATTAAGAATAAAAGTGTATAAAAATTTTTCATAATAAATATGGTCCAAATTGGATTAGAGAAATATTTATACTTAAAGAAATTTTAAATTCAAATCCTATAACCTATAAAATTATAAATTTTAGCAAGGAAGAATGTGAAAAACTTTTTATAATGCAGAGTTACAAAAAAAAAAAAAATGAAATGAATAAATAAAATTGTAACATGAGTTAAATAAATTGATATCTATAGTAAAATGAAAGTAATAAATATAAAGACATATTCAAAATTATGTGAAATATGATTTAAAAATTACCTACAAAAATTGGTCTAGATCAGTGTTTCTTAAACATTTTTATCTGTTGAACCCTTTTTGATGTTTATTTTTATCATGGAACCCTTACTTTTTTTAGCTTTTTAGATTTTTTAAGATTATTTGCAATAAAAATTATAATTATCTCATAAAATAACAATGTATTAAAAGTATTTAATTCAAAAAGTATGTTAAAATAAAAATAATAATAATTGTATATAATACTTAAATTACTTTAATCAGACTAAATTTTAATTCTAATGAGATAAGCGAAATTGCTTTTTATTAATACAAATATCCTTAATATTAGCTTTATTTATGAAAATTGTACATTAATTTTTTTTCTCTACTAGCCACTACTAATCTTTAGTTAGATAATTTTATAATAATTTTTTTTGAAAATTTTGAAAAAATTACTTTAGTTTAGTGGAATCCTGAAATAATCTCTGCAGAACATAGTTTAAGAAACGCTGATTAAGACTTTGAAATCCATTTGATTTGAAAAAAAATGATATAAACTAAACAACTAAAACTAGATTTAACAAACCACGCACAAATAAAATAAAATGAGAGAATATCAAAATCATCTAAAGTCTTCAACTTGAGTATAAAACTGTTTGATGAGAAAATTTTAAAATCTGATTTATCTTATCCTAAAGTACTTCACAATTAACATACAAATTTCTTTTCAACACTAAAAAAAACAATATGATTATGAATAACTTCCTAAATTAATAACAACTTAATACAACAAAAATATATAAATAATTCACTATGAAACTCTAAAATTATCCATTAAATTAGGTAAATTAGGTTTAAAATAAGGGAAAATTCATAGAGTTTAAAAATTTAATCAATCTGTATAATTGAACATTTTTATTGATTTTAATACTAATACTTATCTTAAATCAATAACTATGTATGATTTTGAAAAAGATTATTTTAAATAATCAACAACAATGTTTATAGACATACAACAATGAATGTTCAAAATCATGTCAATATAAGATTATGTTCTAATGAAAAACAAGTAAAACAATTAATTGCAAAACCAAATTTTGATAGGACAATTTTCACAAAAAAAATAATAGAATTAATCTAGATATAAGAATAAAAAAACACAAATAAAATTGAAACAATACATTTATAAAGGGGCGTGTATTTTAAATTTATCTAAAATTATGATGTATGATTTTTATCAAAAAATAATTAAGAAATGTATAGATTATTAATTCATACAAATTTGCTAATAAATTATTGAAAAAAAAAATATTGATTTCTACTAAGATATATAAAAAGTATAATTGATCATTTTGAAACTTCTAATTAACTAAAAGATAATATTTATAGATTGTCTTTTGTTTACAAAAAAGATGAATGTAAATTTAAAGATAGTTGAATTGTAAGATAATGACAGAATTTTTAAGACCAAGATGGAAATTACATTCACATCAAATCTTAGATAAATATTTTTGAAAAGAAATTAAAAAAGTTGAAGGTGTTAAAAAAAAATGTAGTCGATAATAATCTATGTGTTTCAATGATTTTAAAAACTGTTTATAAATTAAAAATCTAGTATATACTAAATAAAATTTATTTAAAACAAAGAAAAATGGTATTTTGCTGTAAAACAAAAAAAAAAAAGCTTCAAGTGTTTATGATGATAAAAGATTTATTTTGGAAAACTGTATAGATACATCAACTTAGGACATTGTGAAACAAATATAGATAGAAATAATTTTGTAAACCGTCACAAAGAATTATGTACAAATCAAAATAAAAAAAGATTGATAGTTAGAATAATATATAAAATTAAATCTCTTCCATAAACTGGTAGTATAAAATCATTTTCAAAATCTTTTAGAATAGTCCTGTAATTATTTAATCGATTTAACTAAAATAAAATTCTTAAGTGTTTTAGAAAATATATTTATTATTTTTATTTTTGTGATCCTAATCTATATGAAATTAATCAGGAACAATATTTTTATACAGAAAATAAACTCAAGTGTTCTAGGAATGATATATTTATACTATTATATTCATCAAATATAATATTTATGAATGTCATTAGTAATGATAACTAAGTTCTGAATTTTTATGTAAAAGATATTGTTAAACATAGTACACATAATCATAAATCAGCCAAATCTAATAAAAAATAAATGCTTTAAAAACGGGTCTTGATACTAATAGATTTCTATTTAAAACACATAATATATTATTGATAATAATATATATATATATACAATATAATGTATTATATCACAACTGTGAATAAAATAAAATAACTATTTATTTATTTATATTTAATTTATCCATTAAAACAAAGTAATACATTTTAGTCTTTAGGCCAATTTATACTAATAAAATATTGACTTTAAAAGAGTACTGTTATATTTTACTTAAATATAGAAACTTTCAAAAATTAATTTTGAATAACACACTTTTAAATTCCCTATAGTCTTAAGGGCTGTAGTAAAGATTTAAACTTAGAAAAATTTCACAACACTAGTTTTAGTTTAAGTTAGGCAAATTCCATGACTATTCCTCTACCATTTTAACCAATATTTAAATTTAACAAGTGTTCTACAACCTTGCCGATAACTGCAATATACATTTTTTCAAGTGCCTTAAAAATGAGTATAGTATCTACTTGTTTTTAATGATAAAAAATGTTAAGAACAAAGTACATAAATAATAATAGGTACCTACAATTTAATTAAGCTAGATTTGATTTTAGTAATTTATTAATATAGGTACCTAGTTAACTAAGTTTTCATTGCATAGAATTCTTTTTGCTACATTGCTGCTTATCAACATATCAACCAAACAATTAAGCATAAATAATATAAACAGCATAATATTTGGCGAACCAGGGCATAAACATAATCTTACAGATATTTTATCAAAATAAACCTTTTACCTTCTGCGTAATAGTAGTTTTCTTCCATTATGTTGTCAAATATATGAACCACGTACCGACAATTACAGATTTGGCTGTGTTTAACAATGCGCTTTTTCAACAAATGATGGCAGTAAATTTGTATGTCTTATTGTATAAAAGACGCTAAAAATTTGACGTACAGATCAATATCACATGAAATAAATAAGTATTTGATAAAATATACAACAGTAGATGAGCAAATGCTAAGGGCGAAATACTTACAGATGTAATTGCCCGGAACGACATATGGCGGAATCAATAAAATGCAGTCGGATAACTCAATTGACTCGGTCTGAAAAACGCAAACGACACCAACGGATAAGTTAGAACAGACCAGTGATCGTCATTGACCATTATTTATTGTAAGAAGAAATATTCACAAATTAATAATATTCCAGCTTTCTATCACAAGAATCCACAATGGCTACTCAAAAATCGACTTTCGTAACAAATACTAAATAGCGGAGTACCAACTGTCGATTACTGGACAACAAATTATCGGATTCGGCACGGTGATAAAGCTAGGGCGTTAGCACAGCAGCACGATTGTAGAACGCAGGTTATGCTTCGAGCGCTACAGCTATCAGAATACTGACTGCGCTCCGCGTTATTCACAAAATCACAGAGCGCTGTTTGCAAGATTCGGCGATAATCGCAATAATTTTGAGCGCTTGCAAAATTGTACGTAGGTATTCCATGTGTTTTACATAATATTATATAAACCATTCTTTAAAATCTTAGCAAACGAAAATAAAAATATTATTTAATAATTTCCAAAGACATGGTATAATATCATAAATATTTATGTGTTTAAATAAAGTAAGACATTCAACATAAAAAATTTTATGTGAAACAGCATAACCTGTAGTTTAAGTATAGTTATAATACAGCTACAGTGATATAGAAATGGCGTAGTGTAACTGGTGGTCCCTGGTGTTGCCACGGCAACACCCTAGAATATGGGTCAATAAGTGTTCATAGAATGAGATGAGGATATTTTATCGTTGTGTGTAACAGTGTTTGAAAAGTAGGTCACCTGAAGGATAAAATTATTTCAACAATGCCATTTTTTTTTTTTTTTTTTGAAACATTTCACCGAGTTGTATATTATTATTGTAAACATATTAATGATTGTTTATAGCAGATCTTATTAGAGGGGTGGAAATACTATGTCTAAATTTAATTTGACAATCATTTATTTCATTCAACACATTCAAATAAAAAATATTTTATTCTACCTGACATGTAAAATAATGTTCAGATTTTTTCGGCTATAATTCCATTCTTAATTTGTAAAAATAATTAACTATATAAGTCAAAAATATTAAGTAGAATACAGACAAAAGCAAAGCCAAGCTAAAAAAAAAAAATACCGTATCAGTTTTTGTAGAAATTTAAAAAATAACAACAAATGAATCGAAGAAAGAGCAGTAAAATCATTTAATTTTTGTACCTATTTATTTAACAATGAATAATAATACATACCTATGTGTCCGATATGATAGAAAATAATAGTTTATTCGAAAGTCATTTGTACTTATGTTTAATATTGATAATCACAAATGAAAGATTAAGTAGATTTAATAGATATTCGGAATTGTAGTAAATAATATTATTGATTATTGAATTACGAATTTAGCTTATTATTTATTAAATATTTTATTTTCACACATCGATCATAAATCACTATGTAGGTAATTAGGTATTGTTTATAAGCGTATAGTTACGCACTACCTATTTAAGATAGTAAGAAACAATAAGATATAAAAAATCAATAACAATAATTAAGAAGATATGCATTTTATATATTATTATTCGTTAAACATCACCGATTTAAATTATTATTTAATCCAATTTCTAACACAATGGTGTCTATAATACCGTTTAATTTAATACATGAATACATTATGCTTTATAATACGATTTTTCAAATTTGTCTGACATGGTTTATAGTGAATACATTTTACATTAATACATAAAATTAACAATTATTATTTAAACCAGGTATTTTTTGTTGACTGTTTTTTAAAATAATTATTGATTAACTGAATATGAAATTTAAAACGACACCAATGATTGTTTATCTATACGCTACTTTATTACAAAATTATGTCGACTGTCGAGAAAATGTTAAAAGCATATTGATATTATTTTATAGTTTTTTTTACTATAGTATTTGTTTTTTACACTATATAAATTTCATTTGTTGAATGATTTCGTATAGTTTAAAGACGTTAAAGTATATTATAAATTCACAGATTTAAGTCAGATGGGTTTTAGTTCGTTTTTACCAACATTATATTTATTGTGTATAAAATATTATCGTTGTGTGCGATCGTTCGCAATGTGCACTGTGTAGTCCCATATAGGAAGGTTCACTTATGGTATGCATTATATTGTACTTATAAAATATGACGAAGGTCAAGTTCTCAGAATCCTATAACATAAATTCAAGAAAATATATTGAAAGGGGGTGAATAAGACCCTAAACATAATATAGTATTATTATAATACATTAAAGAAACTTCACCACAGGCGATATATTATTATTATTACTTCAAAGACGATGGACCGGTTAAAATGTTTTGAACAACAAAAAATATTCTCTCTATAAAAATATATTATCTACACCTGTCATACAGAACCGCCATCAATTCAGTCTTCCCGGTCAGTGCCGCCATTTTAGTACCCTATAGTTACTTTTACCCACATTTAAGTAGGTACTATATACGTTAATCACGGACAATTCTAAGGAGCTAGTACAATAGGAAGGTGTAAAGAAAAAAACCATCCGAATGAACGTGTTTGGGCAAGGTCGCATGGATTTAGTACATCATGCAACGATGTAAGTTATATCATTTATCAAATGTGAAATAAATTTCTATAAAAGCATTTTGATCCATCTGTAATAGTTTAGTTATTTCATAATTTTTAAAAAAGAAATATATATATATTCCAGAAATTAATAATACAAAATAATTAAAACGTATTGAACGAACACTGTTCCAAAATCGCTCTATCAAACCCTAATCAACGACCCCTTACCCGTTTTGCTAAAATGTGATTACAATACCTGAATTATAGACTACTACGAGAACAAGCGATATGGCGATTAGGTAGTTGGTAAATACACTCACGTCTCACAGTAAATTCACATTTATGATGTGTACAGACGTGTATTTATAGTCTTTTGATGATATCCCTCGATATGCATTCCACTTCTTTTTAAAATAACTTGGAATCACGGAATGGAAAATATTTCACTGTTAAATATTGTCAATATATACGTTTCCGGCAGATGCTCTGTAGTGTTGTAATACCAATAAAATCGTATAATAGGTTATCTTTGAATCATATTCAAAGATTGGTCGAATGATATCCACTATCCCGAATTCGTCATACGTTTTTGATAGATATTTTTCTTGAATACTACACTCGATCTTTTATTTGAGAATGAAACATTTTTAGACTTTAATGTATGATGTAGCTTTTTATTTTTAAGTAAAAATTTAAAAAATAAAAACACCGTTCTTCATAAGTTGTTCATATAAAAATTGCCTATATAATTAAAATATCCTTCACCTTAAAAATTGATTACAATTCCTAAATTTATTATTTCCATCTAAAGAAAGACTTATTGTATCTTTAATAATTGTACCTATTAGTTTTTCCTACTTTTTCAACTTCATTTATAACTTTACCATGTTTTTAATTACAATACTAAAAAAATAATATAACCCAAAATTATCGATTAATTTAATTTTTGAATTTGCTAGAAAATCATTGTTATTTGATTGTAAATATCTTCTTAAAATATTAAACTTCTTATTTCTAATACTCATAAAACTATCTATGTTATCTGTTTTGGAAGTTGTTGTTTTATTTACTAGGTGTATTATGATGGATATTATTCTCAGATAAAAAACTTTTTATTAAAGTTTTTCAACATAGAAATTGTATTTGTTTTTTTAAATAGTATTCATTATTTATAATAGACAATATTTATATATTTTTTATAATAAATTTAAAAAATTTAAAATAAAAAAGAAATAATATCATAATTTCCTTTACCTGTAAGTTGTTTAACAGCAGGCTCATCGGGATCAGGTAAAACAACATTGTTATATAATTTGATTGAAAAATATTGCACAAATTATAAAATATAAATAATATTATTTTTACAATAATTATTGAACAACCAATTTAAAAAGCTAATAGAAATGTCTGAAGGTATGCTGCAGAGATAATAATATTTACATTTTTATAGTAAGACAATTTTTACAAAAACTTTAGTAATTAATTCTAATGTATAAAACTTACATTGTACCTATATTTGTATGTCATGAACGAGAACAAATTTGTTTAAAAATACTTTTAATAGTCATACTTTACTTTTATACAGTTATATAAATATTAAATACTTAAATGTTATAAGATATCAATCGATATATTATAAAATCGTGAGCATTATTACATTTCTTAAGAAAATAAATAACACAGTTATTGTGCATAACTAGATACAAAATTTACATGTGTTTAAAATCTTAAAAATAAGGTGTTCTCATGCTTTATAATTTTATCAAAATAATCTTTTATATGCATAAATACTTTTTTTCAGAAAAATGTATTAAATACTTAGATTTATTAATTTTACTATGAATATTTATACATATTTTTTCTTTTTTTCTTATTCACATTCATAAAATCATAACTGATTGTATTTGTATGTTTTCTTGAAGAATACAGTAAACGTCAAGAATATGTCCACAGGAAAATATGGTGAAACATCTATAGCAGATTTATAACCTCCCCCTCCTAAAAAAAAAATGATAAATTACTTTTGTTTATTTTTATTAAATTAATATAAAAAAAATTTTCATTAGGTAGAAACAAAGAACAACTCATCTTTACAGACAAATTTAAAACCAATTATGACAAATAATTCAGAAATTGTTGAAGTGTTCTGGCCTTTAGATTGGGCTGCTGAACAATAGGCTCAAAAAAAGAAAAAAATAATTGGTTTTTTTGTCAAAATGGATTATTGGAATGTAAAACTCGCTTTGAAGTTGGCGGTTTAAAAACATTCAAGAGTCAAAACTTTGAAATTTCTAAAGAATGGTCATTGTGTTAAATTAGTGGAGGTTCAAGTACTAATAAAGTAACTATACTTGTTGTCCTTTGTAATAAAATAAAAAAACATAGTTTGTCTAAAGCACATAAGACAGTTTTTTTATTTATAACACAGAAAGAAGAAAATGTTCTATCTAAACAACTTGAAAAATCAGCATTTATCAAAAATGGATCAACCATTTTAATTTTTCATACAGCATATTATAATGCAAAATTTAACCGTCCATTTAATGATTTATTTAATCTTTTAAAACTACAGTAACTCAATGGTATAAAAATTGGCACAACTCTACATTCTAGATATTCTTGTACTAATATTATTGACCATATATCTTTAAAAATGAAACAAAAAATTGTTTCCAATATTGTGGAGACTGAAGCTAAGTTATTGGTTTTAATTGATGGATTTGCTACCATCAGTGCAATTTATGGTATGGTTGTTTATATTAAAGCTTCCAACTCTTTTGATGATCCTGTTTTTATTTTTTTAGACCTTGTGGAGTTGGTTAGTCAAACAGCAAAAAACATAGTGAATCAACTTATTGACTGTTTAAAAGAGTCTGGTTTTAATAAGAATTATTAAATACATAATTGGATATCATTTGTAAGTTATGGTGCAAGCATATTATTGGGGGGGAAAAATGGTGTGGCAAATCATTTAAAAGAGAGATATCCATTAATATTCAGTTTAAACTGTATGAATCATAGATTAAAGCTGGCAGTTAGTGATTCAATTAAAGATGTTAACGCTACAAATCATTTCAAATCATTTATGGATTCATTATATGTTCTCTATAATGCATCACCAAAAAATCAAAATGAACTTAAAAATATCTGTAATGATTTGGATACTATGTTTTTAAAAGCTGGACGTGTATTGGATGTCGGCTGGGTGGCAAGTAATTTAAGAGCAGTTAAAGTGGTATGGAAAATGTATGAAGGTTTATGTAACCACTTTTCAAGTGCATCATCAGACCCAAATAGAGATAGTAAAACAAGAGCCAAGTACAGTGGATTAAGAAAAAGGCTAGCTAGTCCTGAATTCCTATTAGATCTTGGTTTAATGTGTGATTGTTTTAATGAACTATCAGTCTTGTCAAACATACTCCAGAAGCGTTCTTTAACTTTAATTCAAGCTCAGCAACACATAAATAGAAGTGTAAGAGTTTTGATTTCATTTAAAGACTTAAAAGGTGAGTATTTGACTAAAGCAACAAATGCTACAAATAACATGACTTTTAAAAACATTAAATTAGAAAAAAACTCTAAATTAATAAACATAAATCATAATTAATTTCTAACCAGTCTTGTCAATAATTTGAAAGCTAGGCTCTTGGGTAATGAATAAGACTTATCAATACTTCAAAATATGCAAATTATAGATGTGAGTGGCCAAAAGACGTAAATTATAGTAATATACGTTATGGTGAAGATTAAATGAAACGATTATGTAAACGTTTTCAAGTTTATAAGAATGACGCTATCAATGGTTTCATACAAATAATAGATGATCAAACAATTTCATTTAAAAATGTTATACCTGAATTTTATAACTTGATTTAAACTTTTCCTTGTTCAACATTAGAGTGCAAACGGGATTTCAGTCTAATGAATAATATATGTACTAAATTACGTTTTACGTTAACAATTAAACACGTAGCTAGTCTTATGTTCATAAATATAAATGGTCCTCCACTAGATGAATGGAATCCAATAAACTATGTCAATAGTTGGTTAATAAATCATAAGACTACTGAAGATACAAGAACAAAAAAAAAAAAATGTGAACAAGGAACAAGAAACAAGAAAGGAAAAAAAAGCTTTATGGAAAATACTTATGATAATTAATAAAATATGTATTATTATTATATTGATTTGATGAATAATTTTATTGTTATAAATAAAGAAAACTTTTCATACATTTATAATTATTTGGTTTTAGTTAAAAATGTTATATTTTAGTAATTGATAATTAAATAGGTACTCTGAAATATTGTGTGTATGGGAAAAGAATTTCATGCATTTGCATATTTTATATGATTAATTTCATCTTGTGTAACAAAATGCAATTCACAACATTCAGAATTAAAATTTAAATACCTACTCACATTTATAGTGCATATTTTGACTATTTTGGTGTTAATAAATGCCATCATATATTTTATTTTAAGACCATATTTAAAATATTCGATCATTGTGTAGTTTAATTGAATTGGTTGGTTGTTGAAAAATACTTATATAGGTAGTTGTAATGCGATAGTTAATATTAAATAATAATTAATAAAAGTTTTAACTGTATTCAACCTAAGTGAGAAAAAAAATTTTTTAGTTTAATGTTAAGGTTATATCATTGACACCTAAAATCTAACCATGTCAAGAAAGCGTATACCCACAAATTATTGTAGCAATACACCACTGAATTCACATCCACCAGCTGGTCATAATATTTTTAAGCCATCATTCATAAAATGTGTAATTGTTGAGTGATTAGTTATTTCCAGTTACTTACATGCAATACACATTTATCACAATTATTTAATGCACCAATTAAAAGATTAGCTACATAGTGGCCATTTATATCAGTATAGCCTCATAGACACCTATTCAAATAAAAGAATCTTATGATTTTATAATATACTAAATTTTTAAAATGTAACATGCTTGTAGATAGACTTTTTTCAGAGTACTCTCATCTACCTAGTATATGCTTTTTGGTATATTTCTCTAAGTACCTAACTTTTACATTTAGAAACTTGTAACTTGTACATTTGTATATTGGCAGCAATCATACTCATACATAAATCTTCATAACATAGTTGTGTGTTTGGTACAAACCTGGCAAAATATAATTGATCCATCTGTTCTGTAGTAAATGCATTCATATCTTTATTAAATGGTTTAATCCATTAAATCACTAAAGCTTTAAATGTAGAAGGGATTTTCGGTATTTCAATTTAATATTGAATTAATGAATCTTTGAACCCACGTTAACTTGACAACACACCAAAAGCTAGACACTTGGTAAAGTAGTACACTTAACGATATTATAATGAACATGTTTAACATTTTTAGATTATTGATATGTGATATAATAGATACGAACGTTGCGATATCTCTGAAGTTTTTCATTTTATATTAATTCATCTCTAATCACAGAATAATTCATTTTCTTATCAACATTGTTTTACACTTTTCGTCTTGATAAGGAAAGAAACTGACAGAAGTTAATAATATTTTTGCATTTTTTTATTAACCATTACATTTCTTGTAAAACATTCAAATTAAACCACATTATGGTAATATATTCCTAAGATACATTATTTTGTACAAAACATTTTTTAACTATGAAGTATGCTTTTTTATACTTTACAATTTTTTGTACATCAATTAGTATAGGAAAATGATTCGTCGAGAAAGCTTATCCAATAGGAGCTACATACTTTCAGTAAAAAAATATAAAAACATAAAAATCCGGTCTCCACTTCTAACTAATAATATTTTGCGTTTGACTTTTTCCTGTTGAAAAAAATATAATTGTATACAAATATAATATTACCTATATTATTTTATAGTCTTTATATGATGTTCGATTATAATATAATATGATTCTAACAATTTAAAGTCTTATCTTAAAAAGTTAAAAGTACCTATTAAACAATATTTCAATGATGTATAACCTGTGGTATCAAAAATAAATCTTTTTAAAAGTGACATCTTCTGAATCTCTGATCGTTCTAAATTGAGATGGTTTACAAACATGGTTGTGGCGAATGTCACAAATTTATCTAAAAATTGTCTTAAAATGTTCAAATAATATTAACTACTAATTTAAATATACTACACTATTGATACTATAATTACATAATAATATAATATTAATAAAATTAAAAATATTCATTTATTATTTGATGTCAATGGCAAATTGGTGTACGTATTTGTGCTTATGTGGTGTGACGATCTACCAGTTACCAATGACGAAGATGTGAAAGTGTTTTATTAAATAATTTTTTATTGAAAAAAATAGCCAAAAGTAAAAAAAAAATTTTAAAAATGTGCATTTAAAAACTAATGTATCATAAATATTATTATAATGCTTAATAACTATATATCAGGTTAGTACAATTGGTTAATCGGTGTTGTTTGGTTCCAATACACGTCCAACTGAAAACAATGATAACAATTATTAGGTAAAGATCTTTAAGTTTATGAGTTTGGGTAAAGCCATAAATGTTTAAGAGTATTCCTTGATACGATTAGGAAGGATGAATAATGGAAGTTTTCGATTATTTTTGATCGAGATTCTCGATCCTATTAAAGGTAAATTTATTTCAATCTGAGTATGAAAAAAATTATATATCATTGGTACAACCAAGTTTTAATTTAAATTTGAGAAAAAAATTACATAAATTACATGAAGTTTTAAAGATTTTACAATTAAAGTAGCAGTTTATATACTTCAATTCCATCAATACATTTTACATTTTTACTTATTATTTTTTCAGATAACTTTACTGTAGAAGCGTGGTAATTTTTTTTTTTTTATGATCCCGGATAATTCTTAATGATATTTGAATAAAAATTTAGTGGGTCATATTATCATTTATCATTTAGAATAATGAATAAAGGATCAACATCTCAAAAATGTGCAAAATACGATTATTCTTATTACTAAAAATTAATACCTAAACCAACAAAAAAATGATCTACGGAATTCAAATAACGCACTTTAATGCCTTTATGTTCCAATAATGACGTATTTCAAGTAGATACTTACGTAGTTCAAAATAATAGCCGATATAATCAACCTCTTCTATGGGACTTAATATCGGGGAATCGGTCATCATCGATCTGTAATCATAATTGTAAGGATTGAACTATATAATTACAAAATTTACTATTTGGATCTATTCGTGAGTTATTATTCCAACTATCAATTTAAGGTTTCAAAAATAGTTGACGATTTTTTTTTTAAACAAATTTCTATTAAAAGTTAAGGTAATTTTAACTATTTGTTAGTTTTATTGAATAATTTATTAAAGTTTTAAATTAGAAATATCCAATGATAATTATTCATCACACGATGTCACGATAATTAAAATTTTAAGATAAGTTATAAATTACTTACTCTTCCATTTCGGGTAGACAATAATTTATTTTCATGTAATGTCTAGAACATGGTCTACTACAACATTCATCGACAATTCCTCTTTTTGACCTTTGATGTACACTACCTGAAATTTCAGTAAATTATAAATCACGATAAATATAATTATTCAATAAACGTATTCAAATAATATACCTAATACATTATAGATTATCACGTAATCCATAAATTACAATTCTTTAAATAATTATTGTTTATTGTAAAATAATATAAAGTAAATATATTTTATATCTAATAATAAAAATCAATAACAATTATTTAACTAATATTTGTACTTGTATTAAGTATCTTTTAATTTTAATTTGAAACCTAATGGCTAATACATAATATTATTTGTGAATTTTCATGAGACTTGTTTTCTTCTTTCAGAATAAAACTTTAATGTACCTATTTCTTAACCTCTAAAAATTCAAAATTCTAATTAGGTATTCTATAGTTTATATTATCATAAAAATTTATAATTAAATTCCATAGAGAAATTATATTCACCTCTAACTTCGTTATATCTACCCCTGCAAAGAATACTAAGCTCGTTGGATAATCGTTGGCCGCAAAATTGTTCCATTTTATTCATGTAGTACTCGTTGTCGAGTACAGGCAATCCCACAACTGTTTTGAGACATGATTCAATCATGAGAATACTAATAATGATAAATAACTTCATTTTTATCTGAAATATACAAAACATAATAACGTTTAATTTTTTTTTAATAGCGAAATAAATTAACAAGAAAAAAAAACATATTATTGATTAAAATATAAATGCCATTTTTGATATCTTTGCCTTTTACTGTCAACTAGTTTAAAAAAAAAAGACCTGAATTAATTTTGTAATTAAAAATAACAAATTTTAAAAGAGGACCAAACCAAAAGGTGGACCTATCTCGAATAATAGCAAATATTTATTACAAATTTAAATCGTTTGTATTATATAAGAAATAATTAAAATATATTAACATTGAATTTAAATGCCTACTTTTTAAATTTTTTGTCGAAAAATGTATCATTGAAATTCTTATTATTAATAAATGCTACGTGATCAGCTTTAAGCACTATCTAAATAAGCCTTTTAATATTTTAAATAATTTTAAAAAAAATGTACAGTAAATATATATCTAACTAACCCATCTAAAAATACTAGATTTATCCCTGTTTGATGTTTAAAAAAACTTATAAGCACATTAAGTGGTCAATAAAAAATTTAACACTAAGTAATATGCTGATAGTAGTAAATTTAACATACTTGTGCAAAAAAGACTTCCGTGGACGTTATAAATGATGAAGACGGTTCGAAGACTTTTATGTATCTCAAGACTGGAGCTAAACTGAACTATTGTCGTTTAAGGTACGGCATAACCGGTCATATCTACCTGTTTGAATAATGATCGTTATAGGTAGAGAAGGTTTAGTAGTGGGGATTGATAAGGCCAATCAGATGACGAAGAAACTTACAAGAATGGAAGGTTATGAAATACCAGTATCCATCAGTTATGGTGGATATGAAATTCCTTTTAAATCTTTTAAATGTGTATTGATGGGTATTTAATTTAATGGCTTTTATTCGTATACATTCCTGAATAGCCTCCCACAGCGATTGAGTTTTTGAATTTCAATAAATTATATTTATATTTTTGAAAACACATTTTGGGTTGATAAAATGGATAATATACAATTCTATTGTCGAAACGCACTATACTACCTATTTATTAAATAAAAGATGATGTATAGTATTCAAGAAAAATTTACAACAAAAACGTGTGACGAATTCGGAATAGTGAATGTCGTTCGATCAATCTTTGAATACGATTCATCCAGAAAAACGTGCCTCTCTATTATAATACTTTATGGGTATAGTTGTGTATACATTTTAGTAAGCCATACTTAGGTTTTATAGAGCATATCATGTGAATTTAAAAACTTACAAAATTATAAAGCAATTATTATACAGTTTGGAAATCAGCAGAGATGCCAAGCAAATAATTTACACTTTAAATTCAAATACAAAAATTCATTCGACTTCAACACGCTTGGTATATAAAAGTTAACCGTAATATTATATTCAGACAGTAAACGATGTAACAATAAGTTTATATAATGGTACTATGAGTGTGATTACTGATTATATAATATCAAAATATATTATTTGTTTACGTTCTTTTTGTATTAATTATTACATGAATATGTGCAAAATATATTTTTAAATAATCTTGGTAAGACTATAATTTTGTTCAAAATGTGCAAAACTGTGAAAAAATGTAAATATCAAATACTTGCAGAGGGTCCTAACTCATAATTCACAATGCAATGATCAAATATGACAAGACACAATAGCCAACATAAGTTTAATATTTATATATAATTATAAAGATTGTAAATACTGTAATTATCATAAGTACTTAAACTAAAACTGTTTCTCAACTATTATAACTCAACTGTAGTATCACACTTAAAAACACACATGCAACATTTCTAACGACAATAACTAATGGCTATAGACGCCAGGTTATTATTTTTTTTTTTTTTGAGATAAATAAATAATATATATATACACATATGTATTTAAAATATACACACATGCACAGAGGGTTGATTTCTAATATTGCTGATAGGTACTGACGCCGAAAAGATTAACGATTAAACACATACCAGAGCCGATATTTATGTTATAAATGCATTACCTACCTGTAATACAACAAAACATTAAGTAACTACCTTACCACGCCGAAGGTACCTTCGGTGTTATGAGACACTGCCAGTCTGGCGCCACACAAATATGGCCTACTCATTCTTTGGAAATGATTTTAAATATTATACTTAAAATATAAAATGATTTCATATTTAAAATAAATATATTTAATTTCTAAAGTATATTCTAAAGTATTCGACGTCATCCATTCGGTATACGTGTAAAAATAAAGTAAAATTGCAACCGTTTTAATATTCTGAGCTGAGGGTACACAATACAAATAACACCCATGTGCAAAAATCTTCATTTTAAAAAATACTTAATTATTCTTTTCGTATAAGGAGTATGAATTCTTATACAAATATAAATGTTTTGTAAAAACCATACGAATACAAAAACGAATCGTGTGAATTGTTCATAAATGGACATCATTTGTACCTATACATTTCTGAATATAGCCCTCCCAGAGCGATTGAGTTTTTGGTTTTACACAATAAGTTATATTTATATTTTCGAAAACGCTTTTTGGGGTAAATAATAGATATTATACGATTCTATTGTCGGAAACGCACTACCTGTATTTTACTTATTTATTAAATAAAAGATCCTGTGTAGTATTCAAGAAAAATGTCTAACAAAAACGTATGACGAATTCGGGATAGTGGATATCATTCGACCAATCTTTGAATATGATTCAAAGATAACCTATTATACGATTTTATTGGTATTACAACACTACAGAGCATCTGCCGGAAACGTATATATTGACAATATTTGACAGTGAAATATTTTCCATTCCGTGATTCCAAGTTATTTTAAAAAGAAGTGGAATGCATATCGAGGGATATCATCAAAAGACTATAAATACACGGTTATACACATCATAAATGTGAATTTATTGTGAGTGTATTTACCAACTACCTAATCGCCATATGGCTTGTTCTCGCCGTAGCCGTCTATAATTCAGGTATTGTAATCACGTTTTAGCAAAACGGGTAAGGAGTCATTGATTAGGGTTTGATAGAGCGGTTTTGGAACAGTGTTCCTTCAATACTTTAAAGTTTTATCAGTGGTGTAATTATGATTTTTTTCTAGGGAGGATGTATAACTTATTTGATAAACATAAAGTAGGGGACTTATAACCATGCCCTTATAGTCCTATATTCTATGTTATATCCATGATTATAACATAATATGAGTAGTTTAATAATATTAAATCCAGTATAAGTCAATGCATTAAATATTTTTAAAAAAGATTCTGGAGGAGCTCTATCTTCTTATCCCACCATAACTATTCCAACCTAGGGGAGAAATATTTTTCATGCAGGAGTGATTCCAGAAAGGGAATAGTAAGTTCCTACACGAGAGTAACAGGTAATAAATTAATTACATACGTTAGTTCTTACAAATATGGTGTGTTAATTCTTACACAAATATAAAATTGAGACGTGTAAATTCCTACACGTTAAAAAAAAGGTACGTAAAAAATTCTTACATGACGAAAAAAATGTAGTAAAAAAAAGTTCAAATATATATTAAATATAAATTTCATAAATAGATAGGTAATGATAATACAAAATAATAAAAATATATACTTTGTAAAAACAAAAAACAAAATTAATCAATACTCAATACAATTATTTATATTTTTAAGTTTTAAAAATAAATCTCATAAAATTTAAAATAAAACCGCATACCCCATGCGATTTTCACTATTTTATATTATCATTACCTATCTGTTTTAGAAATGTATTATGCAATTTTTACAACTTAAATTTTATATTATTTATGAAATGTATTAGGTATTATGCCCATTTTTGTTGTTTTTATAATCAGTTTGAGTAGATATAATTGTTGTTTAATAATAATAAATATGAAATTTTAACTTTTTTGTAACAACTCATATATATATATATATATATATATAATATATATTATATAAGTAGTATGATTTTAGCGGTTCTAATTCACTAGTCCCTAGTCCCTAGTCCATGCGAGTCAATGCCGCGCGCTGCCATTCCCCTCCATGCCGTGCCCGGTCGTGCCTCCTCCACTACATGCTGTGCATTACCCCCTCCACCTCTTTTATTACCCTAGCATGTAGTGGAATGGTGGGAGGTGGCACGGCCGGGCACGGCATGAAGGGGAATGGCAGCGCGCGGCATTGACTCGCATAGACTAGTGAATTAGAACCGCTAAAATCATACTACTTATATATACATACATATAATTTTTTCTGCCGCATACGTACCTACCTTTTTCACCCTTTTAACCTTCGCTAGAAGTGAACGGTGTACATTTGACATATACATTCTTTTATATATGTATTATAATGGAATATGTTTTAATATATTATGGAAAATAATAATTATATATTATCGAGTTATAAAACCGGTATACATAATAATAAACTATTAATTTAATACATAATTTGATAAATTTGTAACACTTAATGATCTTTAGAAATCGTTTTATTTTGTTGTATATATTCATAAGTAATTATGAACTGTTGATTATTTACTATGTTGGATAACTGATATTAATAAATTTAAACAATATAATAATAATTATTATTTTAAAATATTGTAACTGTAATGTATAATATATTTATCATAGTACAAGGCCGTAAGGAACAGTCATCCAATAGTGGAGCAATATCAAAATAATAAAAACTAAAAAGTATAGTGGACATTATATTATGGTATAGCGGTGCGCGATGCATTTAAGAAAACTAGAAATTCTTCGTATTTATCATTTGGATATTACTATAAAAATTATCGTTGCCTGATAATGGAAAAATATACATTTATATTATTTACTTTTTATATCAAAATACACAGTCTAATTATGTGATCAACAACATAGTCAACCTTGGTCGTTTTTTATAAATATAAAGTAAGAAACACGTCGTGACGCAATCAACTATATACCATGTATTAGGTATTAATTTCAGGAATATATAGGTATATATATATTACTTTTTTTAAACCACTAAACTACTACAGATGAATCGGAATGCTTTTAGAGAAATCGATTTCACATTTGATAAATTATATAACTCACTCACACCATTGTATAATGTACTAAGTCCATGCGACCTTGCCCAAACACGTTCATTTGGATAGTTTTTTTTTTGTGTATATACCAATTTGTTACTTTTTTTAATTGCCTTAGATTAAAAAAAATATGAACGTACATGGTACAAATTTGTGGGTAAAAGTACTTAAGTGTCGAAGAACTAACGGAAACAACAGTTCGATGGCGTCTCGGTTTGGCAGGATTAGATAATATATTGTTATTATTATAGTTATAGAATGAATATTTTTTTTAGTGTTCGAAAGCGTTTAACTGGTTTTTCGTCTTAAAAATGATAATAATAATAATATATTATCTGTGATGGAATTTCTTTAATGTATTATAATAATATTATATTATATTTATGGTTGTATTCACTCTCTTTTCAGTATATTTTCTTGTGTATATATAATAACATTCTGAGAACTTAACCTCCGTCATATTATACATACTACGTACAATACATGTATACCACAAGTGAACCCTCTGACTAATCCGACATTCCGACCCCATGTGGAACTGCACAATGCACACTGTGAACGATCGCACACGTCGATAATTTAATACCTATATATAATAAATATTATGTTGATAAAAACGAACTAAAACCCATCTGTCTTAAATCTGTAAATTTCTAATATACTTATGTACCATACGAGATCATTAAAAAAAAAAAAAAAAAAATGAAATATTATATATAATTTAATTTAATAGAAATGCTGCAGTAGGTACATCGTTGGCCGAAGGTAAAAAAATCTGTAAAATATCTAATTTTATAATGTGATTAAGTGAATTATAATTCTATCATTATTTAATGAATTTTGCATTTTAAATAAAAATTTTAATTGATATCTATTTAGTCACTTATAAAAACAATATATTATTAAAAGATATGAAATGATGCGTGAAAAAAATCATATTATTTGATATATATTTGTTCAGTCACAAGTCTCCTGCAACTTGAGCGATCAGCCATAATGACTACACCACTGAAATAACACGTTTTTAAGACAAAAATTAACTTAACAAATGAGGATTACCTTGGTGAAAGGGGACCATACAAAATTTGGAACAATATATATGGCATACGCAAAGTATACATGAGTTTTATTACACGTGCATAAAAATTATTATAAGTGGCAAAAAACCACGTAAAATATTATTCAAATATTAAAATTCAATAAGATATTATCATAAACATGTTTACTGTTTATAATATTATGATACTAGATATAAAATATATCGTCGTGATGATAATAATAATAATAATCGAGATATATTTGTATTGTATATTTGTATGTATACTATATAATAAAAAGACAGGGATGGCCTGGGATAAAAATTCATGCCGGGAAAATTTATTATCCTAATTCCTAACCTAATCTGCGGTGACAGCGTGACGATGGGCTGTTCACCAGCAAAGGTCACACGGGTGACAAACTCTTCGTCTCCTTTGATGACTCCGATATCGCACAGTATCGTGGCTGTTGACCCTATAGGCTATAATAGGCAAAGGAAGGTAAATTAACTTTGTCTAATCTTTTGGTATCGTTGATCCCATAGAAGACGAAACTTTAACGTCGTTAAAGTATGTATATAAAAATCCGTATCGCTCGATAACTTACGCGAACAATACTTGAAAAAAGGAGTTTTTATAATAATTACAATGAAGTAGCGTATAGCCAAACAATCAGTGGTGTCGTTTTGTATAATGTTCAGTTATTCAAAAATTATTTTAAAAAACAGCTAACAAAAAATACCTGGCTTTAATAATTGATGATTCTATATATTAATATGAAATGTATTCACTATAAACCATTATAGACATATTTGAAAAATCGTAGTGCATAGCATGTGCTAAACAAAACGGTATTTTAGATCGGCGGAGTACCTACGATTGCTCGCGTTTTACTTTTTTGGGTATACGATTGCGCGCAGTGCCAAAATAAAAAAAGACACAATTTTGACTATTCAAAGGCGTACGATTGCGCGTGAAACTGGGTGTGACGTTACCAAATTTTTTTATTAAACAAAAATTAAGTTATATAATAATTATTTTTGATATTTAAATAATAGTCATTAGTCATATCATGTATGATTATAGTAGATATAAGTATATTCATACATGTCATATTGTATGGAAATTTACAATAAAAATAATAATTCTGATTCATTATAAAAGCATGATTTAAAATATAACAAATTAATTCTTAGTGATGGAAAGTTTATCTGGTATCGAAAACAATAAGTAAAAAAATTTATTATAATTCATAATAGTATCGTACGGATTTACCATGAGTCTATATACTTCAATATTTGACAATGTTGCTTGAAAGTAAAAATATTAAGTATAGCGCGCGCAATCGTATCGCGCCCTTGTAGATACTGTTGTGTTGGAAATTGGATTAAATAATAATTTAAATCGGTGACGCTTAGCGATTAACAAAAATGAAATGCAGACCTATCTTCTTAATTACCGTAATCAATTTTCTAAGTACAAATAGTGCGTAATTAGTACGCTTTAAAAACAATAATTACCTACACTGTGATTGTTCACGCCGCCGCCTTTTCTCGGTCCAAACCAGTCCGCATAATCGCGCGGTGTAATGAACTTTTCGACGACCTCCTTCTTCTATAATCACGGCTTTTGTCAACACCGCGTTCATTTGTCAATTATCTGTCTTCGTCTCCATCAGCGTTTGAGCTTCGGAGACGTGTCTGTTTTCGTCGCCTTTGTTTTTAGTGCGACTTTTCGAAAATCGTTCTGGCCCGTGCGACGTATATCGTTAATCACACTTCAATTAGCTATACTTATATAGTGAAGTGGTCACGTCGTGTCGCGGTAACCGGATGTCGTATTAGGTTGTCGACATACCTCTGGATTCAGTGCGATCTATCGTAAACGTTGTGGTCCGGGCGCGTTTATTTTTCATCACTTCCGTTTGCGTCTATAATATATTTAAGTAGAGTGAAGTGCGAAATCGTGTCGCGGTCGTTCGAAGTATTATTATAATTTACATTCCATATAGTATAATTATTAATACACCCGCGATACGTTTATGACGTTTACGTATATACGTCAAGTGTTGCGCCGTCATCCATCGAATCGTTGCCGACGTCGATCCACATAGATATTGTATCACTTATATTTATACTTGGTGATTACACGGGTCCGTCTTTACCCATCTTTTTGAACTGTCGGGCTGATTATCGATAACGAGTAACAACCGATACAGCAGATTAGCCGCCGATGAATTGTCGCCGCCGATAGTATCGACCATCGTCGGATATTGATAAGTTTCATTACCTAATACCTGTTATATTATTATTGTTTCGTGTGTGTACTGTCGAGAGACGTCTTGGCAATCACACCATATTTATATAGATAAACTTTACTCAATATCAATTAATATTTAAATATTATTATACATCTATTTTAACTACATACAAACCGATGTTTGGTCTTACTATATTATAAATCGCTCTATTTATTGGCTCTCGTAGTGATATTTAAACTATAAACCTTGTATTTTGATATTATGTTTTTTGTTATTGCAATTTAAATATAATTTATTTTACTCCTAGTTTTGAACTTCAAATTTTAAAAGTGCTTTAGTGTCACAACCACAATTAGTCTAGGTACCTATATGGCTACACACCTAAAATACGTGTATATAAAAGAAGTTCACTGAATATTGAAATACTGTAAAAGAATTCGGGTTTTTTTTTATTATTTCATTAAAATATATTATATAGTATCTAGTGTAAGATAATAGGTATTAAATTGTGATGTTTTTAAAAATAAAACCATTTAGGGATATGATACTGAAATTCTTCCATAGTCGCACAACTGTTGAGATAACACTTAGGTATCCACTTTACTAGTACCTAATTCACTTATGGTGGATACATATAGGTACAAATACACACCGGCTAATTCGTAAATAATGAAACGTAAGAAACTCATTTTTTCAAAATCTTTTAACTTTTATGAAAGTATATTTCTTATAAATTGTTTTTTTTTTTTTATATTCGTGACTACTTTTAAAAACAAAAATTGAATTTTGAACGAATGGTTTATCTATGATAATTATTAATTACTAATCTATTAATTTTTATAAATTAAAATGCTGTTTTGAAAAACTTAAAAGTTATGTAAAACAAATATTTGTAAAAATAAGGTTTTTTCTGAAATATTTAGTGTTACGTTAAATGCATTACCATTACAACCTATGTATAAATATCCATTATAATGTTATACTCAAAGTATATATACCTATTAACAAAACAAGGTTTATATTGTACACACGAATATACGTTATATCGACACAAACCAGTAGGCAGCTGCGCCGAGACACACACACTCACACACATATATATATATATGATATTCAACATTCCTCGATGAATAAGTACTATATCGTACAACAATTTTAATACTCTAACACATTTCATCTGGCATTGACATTCCAGGACAATGGTTAGGGGAAGCCAAATATACATGTCTTATGTGCATGCATATACTATAGTATTTGTACAGAAAACCAAGTATTGATGTACCTACATCAGTTTGTGAACCAATGAGATCGAGATACAGTTTGTAATTTAGTCATGTTTGTGATGGAAGGAGGAATTTTTGTATACATTATAATCTAATTTCTTAATATAACTAATATGATATCAGATATAAGTACTACAGATATATATATAAGTACGTGTTTAAATATATGTTCACATGAAAATATCCTCGTTGGAAAGACGCCACAGTCGTGTGTTCACGTGGTCGTGGAGCGGGTCGAAGGGTTCATATAATTCATTACTTTTGACTATATTTTTTGGTAAATATCTATAGGAAACAATAAACTGTTAACAATATTTGATTATTATTTAAATTTGTAAGGTATGGTAAATTATTATAATTGAGTATTTGACAACAAGAATGGCGAATACAAGAGGTAGGTTTTAGGTTACAACTCTCTCTCTCTCTCTCTCTCAGCCTTCATGGGTTTGTGAAATGTAAAATACTAATATCTCATTTACCACCTCTCCTTTTAAAAAAACTAAGGACGTCACTGAGGTCTACACAATGACTATAAATATGATACTCAATCGCTTAGTGTAATAATTTTGAGCTACAATGCAGTTAATGATGTCATATATATTTATACAAATAATAATATGATATATAATATATTGTGGAGATATACGTACAACACTATAAAATACTATATCCACCCATCATTGCAGAACTGCCGAGGTGGACACTTATCCACTAATTGACTTATGGTGGATACATTATGTATCCGTACACATCGGGTGATCCATATAAAATAGCACGCAAAGTACTCATTTTTTAAAAATGACTAACATTTATGAATGTATATTTCTTATCATTTTACAAGGATACCCCGCAACAAAATGTTTGTTTATGTATACTTTTCTGGTCATCTAAACTTTAAATTGTAGTAAGTATTAGATTAGGTAATGCATTTAAAATGTATTGCTGAATTGAATTTTAAAATATTGAAAATTACAGACAACAGTTTAGTATGAAAAGAGAATCAATTCACCAAATGTTGTGTTTTGAGAAAATTTAAAATTATATAAAAGAAATATTTGTAAAAACATTGGTTTTTTTCTGAAATAATTAGTGCTACGTTAAATGTATATCATCATTAACGATGTATATATATATATATTGTCTATAACGTTATATTTAAAACATATAAATTGCCAAAATAGGAATTATATTAAATGCATAAATATATGATATACTAATTTGCAGCAGCATTGAAAGTACTATATTTATATGTAATTACATATACAAATAGTTATCGACCGACATTTTTCGATAAATATTATTAATTGATGACCAAACATTTTTTTACTCAGCTCGGACAATATTCCAGATTAAGTGATGCTAAGTACACATGTATTGTACAAATATTATATAAATATCATAGCCTACAATCAACAGCCTTGAAAATTAAATCCACAGCCAAGGATTGGTCGTCCATGCGATATAACGTATATAAGGGTATCTTAAATACATTCACATCATCGACCATTGTCAATTTAAACAGTGTTATGTGAAATTGGTTTTATCCTTTTAATATACAATCTTATAAATATTAAAATAATATCCACACGCTTAATATCTTAAACATTTTAACTATCACCCGAATTAGGAAAACAATATATAATAATAATTTAAAACTTATAATTGGTAGGCAGCGATGGTTTTAATCATAATTGGATTTTATTGATAAATAAATAAATCTGAGTTAAGCACCACACCATGTTGTATTCCGTCGAAATCGATACAAACGTCATAACAAAAAACAAAGGTGAACCATTGTTTCTTAAAGATTATTAGTACCTAGATCACAAATTTCCTTTTGTTTGGAAACTAATTTAAAAAAATGAGATTAGAGCTGTCTTCTAACAACAAAATTAGTTTAATTTCAAATGGATAAAATCTAAAAAAAAAAAAGAAGAAAAAACTTATGTAAATATGCAAGAAAAATTGTATAAAGCACAAAGTGATGGTTTAATGCAACAGACAATTGATGGATATTTGACTGCTATTGTTTATATAACATATTTACTAAAACTATAATTATATTAATTTTTTAAATTGTTTTTTTTTTTTAATAATAATTTTAATTTTTGGATATTCTAGTATAATGATTATTAATTTTAAAATAAATTATGATACACTATATAGAATTGTTATAGCATAAAAATAAATTTATGGCTTTTTTATATTCGAAAATATACATACATAATATAATAGTTATAATATATATGTTAATATATTATATTATATTATACATTTATGACATAATATATATATTAATTTCGAAACATCTAATATTTATTATAATAACATTAATCATTAACAAAATTTAAATGACTTAATATACCTTTAGAGTTTTTTAATTTAGTTTTTTATTATTTACTTTATTATATTAGAAAATCAATTTTTTGCAATTTTCAACAATGGACAAGGTTTTAAATTATATTGAAATTTGTTGGTTATATTTTTGGTAGCAAAAAGTTTTATTTTTTATTTTTCAAATCATGTTCATAATATTTTTCTGTTGTTCACATTAAAATATTTAAAACTCCAAACGTATAATAAATTATACAAACATTGTTATTTGTCTAATAGGAAACATAGTAACTTTACATTAACTATGGTATGCTTATAATATAATATTGAACATAAATAAATTCCTAGTAAAAATAAATATTTAATTAAATAAATAGGTATAGTGTAATAATTTTAATATTTTATCAACATTCAAAATAAAATAATGTGCCTAGGGACATCCAGACAGGTTACCAAGTAATGAAACTACTAGAGAGGATGAATTGAAATGTCTGATGTCACACAAAACTTAATATGTATATTATAATAATTAATTTAGGTGAACCACCTATGTGAATATAAATGTTGATAGCAGCAAAAACATTTTTTACATATCAAAAATCATGTGAGTGGTAATACTTTTATTAATTGCTTGTGCTCTTTAAATTTCTCTGTACACCACTGAATATGACCATTAACTAAATTTTTCTTCATTCATACTGTAATTATCAGCAAATAACCTATGCTATGAGTTTATGATTATTAACCCAACATTGATAAATGCTAATGCAAAATAGTTATACTTATTTCTTGTACATAAATACATTATTTTGTATGTAAAATGTGTATAAACAATTAAAAATATAAAATTATATTTATCAGTTAATAATGACTAGTGGGTATACAAATGTGAATGGGATACCTACAAAGTTAATCACTTATAAAGTACTAGTACTCAAAGAAATCTTAGTAATAATAATATATATATATATATTTTTTTAAGAATAGGTTGAGTATATCAATTTTGCACTACGTTACTAAAGAAAAAATCTTAGAGTCAAAAAGTCTCTAAAAATAAAAATATAAATGATATAAAAACCTACTTTACCTATATTATCAATAAAATTATTTTTCAATTTTAGTTCACTAATCAATAAGTGTCTTTTTATTAACAATTTAAAAATTACAAACTAATAAACATTTTTTATTTGAGTAGGAGAATTTTTGAATAATCTAGAGCCTGTTATAATATTTTATGATATTTGTTTTGAAAAAAAAATAGATTTTAAATTTACATGTTTAAAATTAAAGATATCTGGAAAATTTATGATTTTATTGTGATATATTAATTTTTTATGATATAATTTTTTATGGTTAATAATTTCATTTCTGAGTATAATTGTTTAGCAGAAAAAAAATCTAGGTTTACGTTTTATAATTTTTAGAGTGGTATTCTATGTTATTTATATGTAGTAAATATAGGTTTTTTAAATTTTATTGTACATATATATTTGCATTTGTTATTAACCAGAAAAAAAATTAAAACTAAAATAATAATCCATTTAAATTTACTTATTTTCTAAAAGTATTTTTCTTAAACAAGTAATTGTTTTATATTTATTTTATTTAAAAAGTTATAAACATGTAGCATTCAACGATTAA